>NC_136493.1:151429491-151469491 GCF_053919585.1 Euprymna scolopes | reverse complement strand
TAAGTGGTGACCTCCTTGTAAAAAAAAAAAGAAAAAAGTTATATGTAACTTTATTATAACATCAGAACAATAATGAAAAGTTAAGGGGAATATTAAGAAAAAAATCTCTTTAGGCCATGGCATTTTGAAGCTGAAAGCTTCTCATCAGAAGAGAAAGGTCAGTATTATAGAAAGTGCAAATATAGAAAAACTGATTTAATGACATTTAGATTTAAATGAGAATGAAAGAATAGGATAATATGGTAAATAGTAATTGAAAGTAGATACAACATATAAGAGTAAATTGGAAGGGTAGTGTATGTATATATATATATATATATATATATATATATATATACCAGCCGAATAATTTTCCCCTAATTTCTCCTTATTGTACTAATGATATAACAAACTTATATATAACTTTTATTTCTCATCTTTCATTTAATATAATCACATAGGAGACTGAACTTTTAAAATAGACGTTTTATAGTTTCAGATATGTTTTCAAACTGCAGCAACAAATACTAAAAAAAAAAAAGTAACATTAAAAAATATTACCTTTCAATTTTGTTTTGGTTTAGAAAACTTATTCATTGAGTAATTAAAAAATCCAATTAAATTAATCCTAATTGAAATGAGAGAAAATTGTATAAAACTTAATTTTTCATGATGCTCACAATTATATCTTAAAACTTCCATTGGCAGATATCTATTACACCACCACCACCACCCTTACTGTATTTTTAAGAAAAAGACTTCAATATTGATTAAGAATTAAATATTCAGATTATAAAAACATAATTGTTTTGAAAGAGATACCTGTTTAACCTTCTGAGGAGATAGGGTACATTTGCCGTGTTAATTTAATATAAATACTATTCCTATTTGGACATTTTCGGACTATAATTTAGCTGTTGACATTTTACAATTTTTTATTTTTTTGTAATTTTTAATGATTTTCCTCCTCACAAATCTCAAAATGATAAAGTGTTCTGTTTTACAAGAGTTAGAGAGACAGATTTTGGAAGAAGTTTGACTTATAAAAATGCTGCGAATTAGTTGAATTGTTTTTTTTATTTTCAAAGGATCAACACAGTTTGAATATTAGATTTTAAAATAAGGAATTGGAATTGAACTTTTGAGATCCTATTAATCTGAGTCTTTGTTTCAATTCTGCAACTTTGCTATTGCAATGAATCCATGTAGCAAAGAAATCTCTCTACTGCATGTAAACATTAAATATGGTTTTCACTTGATACTATTACAACTTTTTTTAATGAATAATGTGTGGGGTGATCTCTCCTCCATTCCTTGTCCTTCTCTTCACAAAGAATAATTAGACAAGTTTGATATTTATAGAATCTAAATAATTAGGTAATAAGTAAATATATTTCTTGGATTTTTTTTTTCTGTATTGCATAAATCTTTTGTCTATATTAAATTTTTTATCCAGTTATACAGTTTTATAATAGTTTAATCTCTAATCCTTCTGTTTGTATAAATCTTGTTTAATAGTAGCAGAGTTGAAACACACAGAGGGGTGCATACATATGGCAGAGGGAGGAGGGTAATTTCTACATGTTGATTTCTATAAAGATGAAAGCGGGGTTGCTATATCAGTTGTGAGACCACGAGGGAGAGCGATAACATCCAAATATTTGAATTTGGAAAGTAACCCGCACTATATATTTTCCCATCGTTTATTAAATAGTTTGCTTTGGCAAAATTTATTTTAAAGTAATAAAATAATTAAATTAAACCTATTTTCTTCAGATTTATTGAATTTTAACAGACACTGCCATTATAATTGTATTTGTTTCTGTTTTGCTTTTTTTAGGAGCAACGGATAAAAGAATTGAATCAGGTGTCACCTTCAGCGTCACCGCACCATCAGCCCACAGCGTTTGCCCCAACAAATCCTTTCAGCGCTGCTGTTACAGATCCAGGGTCAAACCTGCTTTTGGACACTGGTTTGACAGGATCATCTAAACCTATCGACGATCTACTTGGTTTGTCAACCACTTCTACTAACCCATTTGCTGACAGTCTCTCTACAACTGCAGTTTCACCTGGACAACCATCGACTATGACATCTATGGGATGGGGAACTCAACCCACAGCTTCTCCTGCAATAAGTGCCTCAAATCAAAGTAAGTATCCCTTTTTGAGATACATGAATCTATTGCATCTGGCAGCTTCGGAACTAAGTTTCAAGCAAACATTTGCTACACGAGATACATCCTGAATATTTTTTGACCTGTTTCAGTTGTGCATTAGCTTTCATATCTTGGAATGTGATGTTTCCTGCGGCTGTATTTTCCATTTAATCATGTGTGGTTTTGCTCTTTCAAATTTCAGGCATGCTCAGCAGGTACCATGATATACTTTTTTTGATATATGTCGGAGAGGTGCCTTCTGATTGTAAAAATGTTTAAAGTATATTTGTGTAGCAGTACACATGAAAAAATAAAATTGCTCACATATCTCAATAATGGTATAAAGAGTTTGATGATCTAAGAAATCTTTTTAAAATCTGATCAAAAATAAGAAAGTTATGACATTTTGCGCCTCGCACGTTTTGATGTACACTACATTTTCAGTAAAAATGCTTTATCCTTTTTAAAACAAGATAAAGCAATGAAATTTACCATATAAGTGTATCTTTTTTTTTTTTTTAGGATTGACAGAGCTAATCATAGTCTGAAGTTTTATCACTCATATCTACAGGTAGACGTACGATAAATACTTTAAATTTCTGGCTGTGCGTTTTTTTTATTCAAGCACGTTTGTCATTTAAGGATTTTTGATTCTTCATATTTCACTGGTGACATTATGGAAACCATTTTATTGAGATAATTGTAATTAGGACTCGAATAACATGAGTAGCCAATATTTTGACAGCAAAAACATGTCTAGAAAAAAAGCAGGTTATCTTTATTAAATAGCTGCACAAGATCCAGTATATTAAAATTTGTTTTCTAAAATAGTTATCTTCTATAATCATGCCTTTCTTGTTCTCTAAGCCAACGAAGCCAATGAGGAAAGCTAACTCTTGCTAAAATATTAAGAATTACCTCCCCTTAGATGAGGTGTTTATTTAAGAATATCTTCATTTGGTTTAGCAGTTTACTAATATGAAGTATTTTAAATTTTAACTGAATAAATTAGTTAATAATAATTAACATTATTCTGTGCAGGCTGTCATCAATGAATTCACAAATGTTGTAGTAGGCTGCAAAGGAGATTAATTCCTGATGAAAACTGTCTCTGTTAAATATGTGCTAGTACTATTTGTTGAATTAAAAGAAACTCCTGCACTGATTTCTCCATCGACGATCTGCAAAAGTTGTGGATTAATTTAACTTTCTTGGTGATATGATCTGTGTTCGTGGTGGTGGGGGTGTGAATTAAGTTCAATTTTACGTATACAAACTGTATAAGGTAAATTTTGACCTTCTTCCCGACATGATTTGTTCATTTTTATTGGTCACTTGTAGTGGAGTTTAAAGCTGCAATGACGTAGTGTTATGTTACATATAAGTTAATCTTGGAGTCATAACGTGGTCTTTCTGACCAAGTTATGGGTTCAAGAGAAAGGACATGATTATGTTTTCGATGGAATTGTGGTGTACATCTTGCTGACATTTAAACTGAAAGTGTTCAGACTGGAGTCAACTCTGTATTGCAACCATTTATGATGTTATGGAGATGTTGAATAAAACTTTGATTGAACAAACAAATGCACAACTTTCAACTGAGAATAATCAAAGAAAAATCAGGCTAAGATAGACTTTGAATGCCATGACAATTTGAAACCAATGCAAATGATACAAGTCACTTTGTTCTGCCATCGACAATGTGCAACCCATACCGAATGTAGAAAAGATGTTAAATAAAAAAGATGTATTAAAATGAAATTTTTTGCAGACAAAATGCCTCAAGTAGGATTTAAACCAACAAATTAAACTTTGCTTCTGACTAATTTTTATTTGTCAGTTTTATATCATGCTATTGACAACATAAAAATGTACTTAGCGATAATTTATTTTAAAATTACTTAGTCCAGTTCAAACGACTGCTAATATGAAACATTTTTAAATAATTATCTAAAATAAATCAGCAAAGGAAATAATTAGTTTTAAATTGAAGAATATAATAGGAGTTGTCTGCCTTAAGTTTTAAAATGTGCAAACAAATAAAAATTAAAAACTAAAATGACTTTTCCAGGCAGTATTGGGTATGGACAGTAAATTATTATTTTTTAATAACAAAATCGTTAAATAATTTTTGTGTGAGGATTGCTGCATCCAATAATCTTGATCAGTCTCTCTATCTATTGTTTTATCTATCCTGCTTGTGTTTGAAATAATGTCGTGATTATCCACTAAACTCCTCACCATACAATCACTCTTTCAGATCAAATGCATTGTTTCTTGAGATAAAAGGATAACATTTATGCATTTCTTTATAACATGATGTCTGTCATCTTTAAGTTTGCTATATTTTTTAGTGTGCAGATTTGTCACATTTTGAGAATATACGTTTCTTGCTATATGTTTAATTAAAATAAAAATGACTTAATAAATAATTTTTTTTTTCTTAGGTGAAGGCACTTTTGCAACTGATGCTGCTTTTGCAGCAGCCTTCCCCAACAGCACGTCCATCACAACCACAGGTAAGTGTGGTCAGATTAATAAGGTTTTTCTTATTCCTTCTCCTAGCTGGATTTTCTTTCATTTTTTTGACACAAATTAAAAGAAAATTTCTTTTCCAATTTAAATTTCGTTTTAATTTTTTTTTTTTTTTTAATTCAGAACATGACTTGTATCATTTTCTGCAATCGAAAATTTTCAGGAAGAAGAAAAAAGTTGTAAAAACTACTAAATGCAAATTTGAACTATTTTTTATTGAACGACTTGACTGGTTAAAAATATTTTTGCAGCTATTTGATTATTTTTTTTTTTTTTTTTTTTTTTTTGTGGGAGAAATGTTTTTTTTATTGTAACCTCATTCATTATGCTTAATTAAGAAAATAAATTGTTTAAAACATTTGCCTTTTTAATTAATAACACCTTTTCACCATTTTTTTGTTTTTTTTAACTCATTAATCTTGATATCAAAGTAGTATTTTTGTGTATGTAATTATTCTAAGATATTTTTCTTATGTAGTTGTCACCTGGGACACATTGTTTAATTGATCTTTACATATATGCACAATTAACTGCAATCAACTATAACATTAGCATATACTTATGAAATTCTATTAAATATTTCATTACAGATTCCAAATTGTATCTTGTATCATAAAACTGGGTGGGAGTAAATGAAAATATTGAAAAATAAATATTAAACTTTCTTTAATAATGCTAATATTACTTTTTAAATAAGTGCAAAATTGAATTCTTGATTAAAAAAAAAGAAAAATCATTTTAATTTTCATTGAAAAACATGCCTACCAGTTGGAATAAGTGTTTGATATGTTAATAAAGTTGTATAATCACTGTGTAATTTCCCACATCAACATAACTTTTGTAATCACAAATTGAATTATTTTTATTTTAAATAAAAAATGCTATAGTATAAAATAAAACTAAATTTTAAATCCTATTTAAAAAAAAAAAAGAATTTATTACAAATTTAAATCTATCAAAATTTATTTTAGTTTCTTCTAAAATAAGTCAGTCATTTTAATCTTTTGTTAATTTTTTTTTTTTAATGAATTACTTGCTGAACTTTTGAAATTTGAAAGGAATTTGATAACATTTCAGCTACTGTATACAAAATCCTTTCCTGCTCTATAATTCTTAGCAATCTTCAAGTATTAAAGAACTGAAAGGTTTAAGCATTTATGTCAAACAATTTAAGAGAGATTAAAACATTGTCAGTTATGGTTTTATAACAACTTAGTTTGATTAATAATTTGTTGAGAAAAACAATATTGTAATAATTTAACTGTCAGAATCATATTTTAAAAAGAGGAATATGGTTATTAAAAATAAAGTTCTTGCGCAATGTTGGGTAGAGATTGCTAATTTACATTAAATACCAACTGATTTTTTAAACGTACACTAATGTATTTGCCTGCAATGTTGGATAACACTCTTTAAATATGTGAGATGTCAAGCTTTAATTAGATATTCTTAGTTGGCTTTCACGCATATGCAGGTGTAATTTTACGAACCTTGTAATATTGTATGTGCCAAAAAAAAATATAGATTGTTTTATCATTTCTGAATTTATCCAGAATTCATACATTACTGAAATTTCTGTCTGTCTCTATGTAAACCCCAAATATTTTAGTGATCCTTTTTTTATTTTTTTTTATATAAATCTCTTCTGATATATTTCACCCCCCCCCCTTTCCAAAATTTAAATTTAAGAAAACAAAAAAAAACTCTGGATAATTTGACTTTTCTGTTTTTGACATGTTTCAAATACACTTTTTGAAATTGTATTTTCCTGCTTTTTATGTGTGCTTTTTATCGTATTAAACACAGATAAGTTCAGCATGTCCGATTTTTTTTTGCTGTATTTTTCAATGTGCTTTTAAGTTGTTTGTAATCTTTTATATACTTAGTAACTTGCAGCTATTTCTGTTATTATTTCCCAGTTTCAAACTTCTTTTTATTGTTGTCATATTAACAATTTGTTATAATCTGTCCCTTTTTGGTGTGCCTTTTTATATTAGCAAACAAAATCCTTTATTCAATCTATCATGCTTCAATTACAAAAATAATTTTCATCAAAATCGAATTTCACCTTTGTTTGGTCATGTCAAACTTGTGGTCGTTTGTATAAAGATACTAGATTTCCTCATTCAACAGTAAAATTGCAATGTTTATAACATAAACTAAATAAACACAATCATTAGGATAGGTATTTCTTTACACAACAATATTTTATCAATTTAAAAAATTATTTATTGCAACTGCATATAAATTTTTGCCATTTAAAATTTTGTTATTTTCTTCATTTGTTAAATTTTGTTACATTACATTAATGAATGTCACTAAATAATTTCTGTGCATATTGTATGTTTGGTGCTACCAGATCAGGCTGTCTGAAGATATTGGCTTCAGGACCTAAAATTCACCAATTGATCTTATTTTTCTTCCTCTTTTCAAAACCTATGTTCTGAAAAGCTAAAAAAAAACAAAAACAATTTTCTCTATACAACAACCAAACCAAACACCATAAATGAATATTTGAAGATATAATGAACTTGAAGCATTAAAAGTTTTACCAAAATAACTGGTTTCTGCATTAAATAACCTGAAAAGGATTGATATGCCGTAAAACAACCAAACCGTATTGTATGCGTTGAAGTAACAAAATATTTTACATTTGTTTTTATTAAACAACTTCATTTAGTCATGTGCTGTCTTTATACTACAGAGCACACAACCTTCAAGTGGCCCTAAGTTTGACATGCCTGCTTTAGATGTGTCCAATCGTCTTTGCAAAAAACTCTGCCCTGCTTAAGTATGAAGGGGCATTTTCATTGCTACATATGCTGATTGGAAATCTGCAGTAAGAATATCCATGTTTGTTTCATTCTAAACGTCTTTATGTCCCAATGTGAAAGATGTTAGAGTGCCCAAATATTTATGCAACTTGTAACATTATAAAACATAGAGATTTTCATTTCCATCAATAGCTTTTGAACAAAAATTATGAATCTATCTCAACTTGTTTAAACTAAACGTAAAATAGTTTAGTAAAGACTTTTAAAACTTGTTGGGACACCCACTCTAAAAGGAAAACTTGTTGGAACACCCACTCTAAAAGGAAAACTTGTTGGGACACCCACTCTTAAAGGAAAACTTGTTGGGACACCCACTCTAAAAGGAAAACTTGTTGGGACACCCACTCTAAAAGGAAAACTTGTTGGGACACCCACTCTAAAAGGAAAACTCATCTAACCTTGTTATCAAGGAATCCCAGGATGTTCTACTTGCATTTCAGCTGGAGAGATTGTAGAATATAATTGAATTGGAGCCAAAAGATTGACTCTGTCAGATTATATGTTCCTTGGTTCATTTTAATGGAAAGTTCCAAATATCCAGAATGACTTGGCTGGCTTCACAAATTAGGAGTATTCCTACATTTTTTTTTTTTTTACAAGTACGTCCATGGAATGTGCGCCAATTTATTTCACTTGTACCTCCCCCTTCAATGTAAATACACCCAAGCAAATCAAGTAGCAGTAACACCCCACCACCTGTAAAGGTCTCTAGATGTCGGAAAAAATTTCTGCTCTAATAGCTACTTTCTTTGGATGGCTTGTCTTTGAAATTCCCTCCCTGCTCCCAGTTTTAACTTTAATGGGAACAAACCTCTTGCTGCCCAACTCCACCTAGGTTGCCCCTCCTAGAAATCTTAGCCTTATTACAGTAGCCCTTTATGCTTCAGTAGCAATATTCCTTGTTTAAGGTAAATAAAAAAAATAAAAAACAAAAAGTTTTCAAAAAATATGTTTAGAGCGACTGAGCAACCATATATATTCAACTTGCAACCGTATTTTCTTGTAAACCAAAAATTTTCAAACATTACTGACAATACTTTCTAATTGGTGATTTTATTATTTAAGTGTAGCAGAACGTCCATTTTTTATATCTACTATTGAACTTGAAAACCATGATAAACACTTTTTATTTTTGTTGCTTATTGTTTTTTATTGATTGTAAAACTGAAATTATGAATTTTCCTTATTTTAATTTGCTGAGATTCTTTCAGATATGACAATTGATGAAATTTGTTGTGAAAAAAAAAAATGGTAAAAGTCCTAAATAATCAACAATGATTAAAAAAAAAAGAAATTTATATCAAATACATTAAAATGAAATTCTATACTTAACTAGTCAAGTTATGTTTATAACACTTTTTATGTCATAAAATTTGTCTTTACGCTTGACTTTCAATAGCAGCTACAACCTGCTTATATATATTGTGGTCATCATTGAAAGTCGAGTGTAGAGAAAACAAATTTTATAAAAAGTTTTTTAAACTTGGCTAGTTAAGTAAAGATTTCATTCTAATGTGTTTGATATAAATTATTCTTTTTAATTTTTTAGTTACCATTCTGAACTTTTACAAAAAAAGATGCTTGTATATCTTATATATTTCTATTTACTTACAAATCAGGAACTTTTTCAAAATACCATTTAGATTATTCAGGTTACTATTCTTATCTTAGATTTTATTTTCACAATGTTCCAGATGATGCAACCTTGAAGTACATAACTTTCTTTGGATATGTCTTGTCAAACTTTGGATATGTCTTGTTTGTCAAACTTTGGATATGTCTTGTCAAACTTTGGATATGTCTTGTCAAACTTTGGAATCTATATAAAATTTTGAACTGTATTTTTATTTAATCCACCAGAGTAGATATTTCTCGTTCCATCATCCATGATTGGGGTTTTAAGAAATGTTAAATTTATTGTTAGTATCTAGTGGAAATTGAACCTTCAATCTTCAGAAGACTCACCTGGACATGTGACACAAGAGATAAAAGTACTAAGTATAATCAGTTCTAAACTTGTCTTCTAAAGGTTCAGTTCTCACTATAGGCAATGCTAAGAATAAAATAAAAATTAAGACTTTTACTTGGTCGTGGCTAACAGAATAAGAATAATCTACTTCTGTGGATTAAATAATGGATTCAGTTTGAAATGCTACATTAATTCCTCACTTTAACAAGATGTACTGAAGAACGTTGGAAGTTTATTAACCAAAAAGTTGTGAGAATAACATCGAAGATGAAAATGGTAATCCAAAAAATACCAAATATCAATTCTCAAACCTTAAAATTTCTGAAATACTAGAAAAAAGTCTTAAAATTTGCTTAATTTTTTTTTTCTTAATTTTCCTCAATTTTTGAACATTGAAACATTAATGATGGAATTAAGTTCACTACTTTTTTTGTTGAATATTATTACATTATTTCCAGTTGAAGTGGTTGCTTCATTTTAGTACCATCTTGCTGTTTGGATTTCCTTTTTTGAATGTCTGTTTGACATTTCACTTCAACATAATAGCTGAAAATCTCTTGGAACCACAACTGGTACTGTCCCAATATCACAAAAGGCTTTTCTTCCCATTCCACTGAAGCCTATCATGATAATCCTAATGGTCACCAAGCAGTTCTTACTAGGATTCCTCAAAACTGTTATGGAAGGCGAGGGCTGGTGGGACATTTGTGATCATGTTACGGAATGACTGACATAAATGCAAAGCATGAAGTTAAATGCGACGAGATTGACCAAAATTGAATTTTGATGTGCAACCTCCTCGCAAAGGTTTGAAAGATGTGTTAGAAATATGAATACAGCCTAATCACGCTGACACACCGGTTCTCGTTAGATATACAAAGTTAAGCAACGTTGAGCCTAGTCAATACCAAATGGGTGACCAATTTGAGAATTCCAGGCGCTTTATGTAGGAGGATGTTGACACCTCCCTGCAAAGTTGCAAAATCTTAACGTCGTCATCCCCCCCCCTAACAGGAATAAACATACGATTGGGGACCACTTATGAATTTCATACTCCCATAGAACTTCTTGCTGTGAAGGAAGCAGGTTAAACCGGTGTACAGTTAGTGCAGTTTCTATTAGCAATATGAAAAAGAAGAGACAAACAAAAATTGAAGCAAGGGAACGGACAAAAAATATCAATTTTCTCAGGTTTTACCATGTCTTAAAACAATGTCTTCACGACGTAGACACCCTCGACAAACCCAACAGGCAGCCAAATCCCACCCCCACGCAGTAGAGATCCCTAGATGTAAAAGACCTTTCTACTCCAGTAGTTTCTTCCCCAGAACTGCTAAACTCTGGAATTCCATTCCAGGTCTCTGCTTCCCCAACTGTACTGACATGCAGAAGTTCAAGTGTAACGTGAACTGACATCTTTCTGCCCAAATCCCAACATAGTATCCCAGTAGTTGTTGCCCCTGATAGTAGCCCCCTACACCAAAGTGGCAATGTGCCTTGTTTGGGGTGAAAATGTAAAAAAAAAAAAAAAAAAAAAAAAAAAAAAAAGCCAACAATGTAAAACTGGACTGGAATTTAAACTACCTATTTTTTTCTAACACTGAGTTTTAGCACTTTACCCAACACAGAGGGATGCCTATTCAACAAAAGTTGCAGAGTGCAATAAATCCAAAAAAGTTTATCCCGACCAAAGAACATGTAACAAGAAAACTAAAATGAGAGCACCAGTTAAAACTGTAAATAATAATTCTTCATTTTAAAAACTTCCAATAAATATCGATTTGATATGAATATATTTTCACAGTTACTTTTAGACATTGTTTAAAAAAAAAATCTAATGAAAATATTGGCACATGTCTCAAATGAAATATCTTTAATTATTTCTGTTTTTTTTTTCTTCTTAATCTTTTCTAATCATTAAAACATTATCTCTAATTTTTATTAAACTCCTAAGTTTAACAAATTAGCCGCTAATCATTGATAGTAACAGATGTAGTGAGTAGTCATTTATTTCTATAGTTGCATGCTTATAAGCTTTGGTTGAATTGGTGCTTTTTCTTTTTTTTGAAGTGATCTCTTCTTGATATTTCCATTCAATAGATATTCATGTAGAATTCTTATTGACCAACAATCTCTAATAAAGCTGTTTGTCTTGTGTTAATTACATAATGCAACTCAAAATGTGCCGAATTAAAAAGTTGAATGAAAAATGTTTTCAAATCTATGAAAATACTAGACACATCTGTGATTGTTAGACCATAACTACTATTTATTACTATTTATTACTATTTATCCTTTGATTTCATTCAGAAATAACTGTGACATTTTATTATTACATCATTTTAATTGCTGTTGACATCAACAAAAATTATTGCATAATAGATTTGATTCCAAATAAATTAATGCTAAACTTTATACACTTTTTTAAAAAAATAGTTCTGAAGCATTTGTATGCTTCAGAACTATTAATTAATATGGAGGAAAGGTGGAAAAATGCTTATGTACGGAAGTTAATTCCAATTTTTAACATTCAAAAATAGTTTTTAGATCATTATTAAATATAGTCTCTATTGTAAAAGGTGTTTTTGAAGGCTTACAATGCAGGAATGTACAGTCGTTATGAGCAGATAAATAAATGATAAATAATTCAATTTTTTTTTATATATATATTTTTCTACCTGAATTTTTTTAACTTTGGATGGTACTTATTCTAAAGGTCCTTTCAGGTAATAACCCATCATCAGTGGAATAACAAATCCTCTCTCTAAGCTGTAAATTACAATTCATAGCTTAGAGAGAGGATTTGTTTTTTCACTGATGATGGGTTATTCCCCGAAAGGACCTTTGGAATAAGTACGATCCACAGTTAAAAAAATTCAGCTAGATAAATAAATATATATATATATATATATATATATATATATATATATTATATATAAAAAAATATATTGAATTATTTATCGTTCATTTATTTATTTATCTGCTCATAACGACTACATTCCTACATTGTAAGCCTTCAAAACACTTGTTATTATTTAACAGTGCTTAAAGAAAACCACACCATACTTAGTTTCTATTGTAAAATTCTTCCTTGCTTGAATAAGTATTTTTGGAAAGATCTAATTGAATTACATTGTTTTAGTGTAAAGAACCTGCTACATAATGGAAGAAATTGCTAGTCAGAATCAAATATCAATTTCTCAGATGAATTAATGCCTAAATCTAACGTATATTCCAATTGACTTCATTTTAAGATATTCTATAAGAGAGTTTGCTCTTCCGTTCACTATGCTTTAGTTTGAAATATTTACATCATTAAGCACACAAATGAACGCATCTTAAGAATATGTTTTTTTTTTTTGTTTTTTGTTTTTTTCTTTAAATACACTTTTGCTGCTTTGTTAAATTCTTCCATTTGTGCCAATATTTTATCATAAAAGAATCTCTGGTTATTAAAATAATATTTGTATTTCTTTCTGCATGGCTTACTAATTACTCTTGTATTCTTTTATGCAAATTTGTTCACACACACACACACACACACATGGGGTGAATTTTTTATTATTTGTTCATTACTTGCACACATGATAGTAACAAATTTATCAAAAGATTGACAAAGATTGACCTTATGATGTGCTTAGAATTCTTATTACAATTTTAACGTATCCTTTTTCAATAATTTTATTTTTCAAGTTTCCTATTCAGAAATTATTAAATTAATTCATAAAAAATTTGTATTTAATTTTAATGAAAAATTATTGTATCAACAGTTAAAAAAATTTTAATCCATAAGAGTTGGACTTAAATTTGAAATAGCTTTCTCATTGTCAAATGTGCATATGCAAAACAGAGGCATCTTAAGATTAGACATGAGATGATTAGCTGTGTAAGTATGATCACCTAGAGAGGAAAGTAATTTGCGACATACTCCTCCCTACCTCTTTACCAGGTTAGTGCAAGCATATCAGTGGGTAGCTGAGGGCATAGGCAACAACTATTAAAGAGGAGTTGGCTTAACTCTCAGGTCCATGACTTAAATCGCAATCTGTTAACCATCTTGTGCAACCTTGCTCACAAACCTTGTACATGATTCTGGATGTGGTGAAGAAGCTGGTTAAACCCAACCGCTGTTAAAATAACAATGAGAGTTGATACCCTAGGGATTTAGCAATTAAAATTTGTTTCATGATAGAATTAATAGAAAGCTTACTTCTCAACATAAATGATAATAAACCCCATAGAGTGGATGATGGTGATAGTGATTAATCTAATGGATGCCATTGCAGACTATGGGCCCTGCTATATCTGATCAAATGCTATCAGATCTTTTGTTAGTAATGCAGTAATATTTTAGAGAAATATATAAACCCACCATTTTTGTTCACATATGGCTAAGATAGCAACTATTAAAAGAAAAAAAATCAGCAAATATGTTTTTTCTTTTTCTTGTTTGTTCAACTGCTTTGTAAGTTATTGATCCACAAAGCCAATATGAATCTTATTTTGTTTGTCGCTGTTTCTGCTGTTAATAAAAAAAAAAAAAAAAATGGTGAAGTAGTTATGTCCCTTTTCTTGGCATTCTACCCAACCGTATTTTTGTTGATTCAAAATGATTTTATATTGGTTCCTCATAAAAACATGTGTCTGTTCTAATGAATGGTGATCGAGAAGTTGATTCTATCTTAATGGGTCCTTTGATAAAAGAAGAAACCCTGCAACGAACACATGAGCTTTTATCATATGTAGGGATTCTGCAATATTTCTGAAAATGTCTCTTAGATCTGCTCATTGCGATTTTAAGAAGTAGTAAAATCTTCACTTTTATGACTAATCAAAACAAAATATTAAAGCGAATTAAATATGAAAAGATTTAAATCTTTGGAAATACAATTTTTCTTGTAGAATTGTGACCAATACTTGTCATCATTCACTGTTGAAACAGAATTAAGTATCGACCTTGTATTAAAAAACTATGAAACTCCAAGAAACTATCAATCAACTGGCTTTACTTTATATAAAGATATAAAGAAAGAATGAAATATAGTGTCTTAAAAGTTTACTTATTGTATGTTGTTTTGAATATGAAATCGTATGCAAATCGTGATGTAGTCTTGCATCTTTTGTTTGCAATCGCTTGCCTATCCAACACAACTAATAGAAATGATCTGTCGTGATGCATTCTTTTACTGATTAGACAAAGTAAATACAAGTGAAATAAATTTTCTAAAACAAAAATGAAACATGTAGTATTGTATATAAATGTGTGTTACTATATTTATAAACGAACTAATCATGCCAATCCAAGTTTGAAGCGGACAGACATAGAATTGGCAGCCAGTTCTTGCCTTGTATTTTTCAACTTATAGACTTGAGGCAAGAAACTAGTGTCATCGATTATGTTCATTCTCTTGAAATTTATAATTTTGATTTTAGTACAAAATTTAGTTTATACATTTGAAACAAATCAGTCTGTAATATCTATTATTTATTAATCTAATTCAATATCTTTTATTTAAAGGTTCTCTAAATTGTGTGTGTGTGTGTGTGTGTGTGTGTGTGTGTGTGTGTGTGTGTGTGAGAGAGCAACTGACACCTATGTCATTGTAACTCTCTATTGCAAAGTACATTTATCGTATGATGCACATCACGATTTCACCCCACTCTTTTTTTTTTTTTTTTTTTTTTGTGAATTGAGTTAATTTGATCTTCAAATCTACTGTAAATTCCTTTGGTGGAAGTTAGGAAGATTCTATTTTGTATAGAAAGAGAGTTTAGTTTACTATTAAAATTTAAACTAAACTGATCCACTCCCTTAGTGAGTTTTGGAAGAATTATTGGGAGACAGATAACCTGGAAAGAGCATTAACTGTATGTCGATGATTGTGTGTTTTTGAAAAAAAAATTATTTTTATTTATTTCTAACTTTAGTGGGGTGGGGTTGGGTTGGGTTGTATCTAATACTTAAAAACCTCCTAGATTATATATTTCCTCCAACTAGTTTTTTTTTGTTGTTTTTATGACACCATTTACATGATGGAATTTTACTGTAGAAAAACTATCATCTAAAAGTTTATAACTATTGACCCACCCACCCTCATATTCATAGATCAATATTTATATGCCCCAAGTTATTTGTCTCCTTTGTTTGTTATTAAAATTTAACCTGAACTGAACTGCCATAGTATATTTTGAAAGAAGCCATTAGGGTTAAGTTTAAATTAATTTTAAATCGCAAACTAAACTTTCTTTTATAAAAAATAGGGTTGGGTTAAGGAGTAAGAAATTTGTTTGAAAGCCAAATTAATTCAAATAAAGAAAATTAAAAAAATGAGAATTTTTATGTGAAATCGAGACTGATGTAGTGTAATACAATAAAAGTACTACAAGCAATGGCTTATTATTTTTATGAGGCGACGTACTTGAGTAAGTATCTGAAACTAACTGCATCCTCCTACTTTTGTTGCATGCAATAGCAGGTGTAATGGACATCATATCTCCTTCTAATGCTGCTGCTACTACTACTTCTGCATCTCCTCTTGCTGCCACCATGGCTCCGAGCCCTTCACCGGTGCCACCTGCAGGTACATAAATCTTTACTTATTTACGTTTTTCAGACTTTATCTCTTTTATTAGAAATGATGTTTTATATTCAAATATATGTATGGGAATATAGTGCTTCTTTATGAACCACCAAGGCAAAAAAGCCATAATATTATTTTTTTTATTCATTTTTTATTTTTATTTTTTATTTTTGAATAGTTCAATTTTTGGCATGGCTATTACAACAGTCCTAAATCATACATTTTTGGAATTGTCTATTTCGATAGTTTTAAATAGTCCAATTTGTTGACTGTCTATTCCAGCAGTCATAAATAGTCCAATTTTTCACATGGCTATTCCAGCGGTCATAAATTGTGCAATTTTTCCCAACAGTTTTAAACTTTGAGATTCCAAGTTTATTTCTATAACAGTTTTCTTTCTTTTTTATTTATTTTAATTTTTTTAGTCTTAAATTGTACTTGAAACATTATAATATGATGTTATTAGTTATATTCTTTACCTCTTCATTAGACAACCAGCAAAATATTTGCTATTGTGACATTTTTCTTTATGAACATTCTAATTTTAGAAATGAGAAAATATTCCTGAAAACAAGGAAAGTAAAAACAAGTTATTTAAAAATAATTTGTCTTCGAATAAATCATGGAAATTTAAAAGTAAAATTGAGTCAGAATGTCAACAATCGATTGTATTGCGCAATCAAAAGATTTGATTTAAAAAAATATAAGGTACTTTTTTTTTTTTTTTTATAGCATGGTGATTGTCAACCCACAATATAAACCATCCCTGAAATATTGAAAGAGTTATATATCTAGTGTGGCTGTACAGTTGGTTTAATAATTGTTCATGCAGACTCTGAACACAATGTTCGAGTTTTACCAAAGTATTTGTAATGAGTCTTTGGGAAAATTTTGAATCCATCTGTTTTCCACCTGCCTATAGTAGACTCTCAAATATATATATATATATATATATATATATATATATATATATATAACATTGTAAATTGTTTATATATGTCAACGTATGTTAATTTCCAAACGAAATGCTAGTATTTTGAGGTGCGTTGGTTTTTAAAATATGATTATTTTAGTAGAACCATTTAAAAAATTTGTGTTGATCCAAGTGTTTTAATGGTCGCTTAATATTACTATATACAACAAGTAAAACTTTAAATATAACTCACAAACAAAAAAATGTGTTAAAATTCACCAAGATTCAAAGAGTTTGATTAATGGATATAAACAAAAATAAAATGTTAAAAAAAAATTTTTTTTCTTTTACATTTAAAAAAAAAAAAAGCTTTATTTTTTTTATTTTTATCGACTGTGTGTGCTTTTTTAATTTAAAGTTAGCTGGTAATAACTTTTTTTTTATTTTGTTGTACAAAATGTTAACATGAAAGCTGAGAGGACAAAACGGTTTTGCTTTTTATAAAAATTAAATTATCATTTATGCAACTACATTTTTATTTTCAAATTATTTCTTGGCTAATTTTACAGGTGTTTTACTTTCCACTGATTTTGCATTTTCAACTTCACACAAATTCTTTTCTGTTAGACTCTAATATTTGTTTCAGAAGTTAGACATTTTTCTGGGTTTTTTTTTTCTATCATTATTCAAAAACTAAAACTGTGTTCAAAACTTTCATCTCAATAACTTTCAAATTATCAAATTTCCAATTTCTTTCTGAATTATGTCATCATAGTGATGTCTTAACATGGTACAATGAAAAAATGTAAATTGTCCAGACAAAATTAAATGTTGATTTGTTAGCTTAAATGCTATTTGGGAGCAGTTTTTAAAATCTCATCACTTTAAATTTGTTAGATATTTTACTCAATAGCTTTTGTGACAGGATAGATATATATTTACACAAATGCATATTGCTCTTTATTACAGACTGGAGGATTTAAGATTTTGTTTGATCCATTAAATTTGTTGAACGTAAATATAAAGAATTAAAAAGTTGTATTTTGTTTATCAGCAAAATGTTTTATTTTTTCATTATTGCCAATTATTTTTATCGGAATTTTTCTGACAATAACATCCTAATTTTGTATATGACACAAAAATTGTCTTTCAAAAATGTAAACCAAGCCTTTATTTGTTTTTAAAAATTTTGTAATACGATTCTTGATGGTCATCAATATTTCATTTCATTTTTATAATTTATTTAAAAAAATTTTTATTTCATCACAAAATTATTGTAAAAACATCATTATTTATTTTCATTTTTTTTTTCTGTTCTTTTTTTTTATTATTAAAATTGAAAAAGTTTTTGGACTAATTCGGTTGATTATCTATCTTCATTTAATATAATTTTGCTTGCACATCTTCTCCAAATACAATACTCATCTTTATTCTTTGATTTTCTTTCTCTATTTCGATTTCAAGTATTGTCCTCTTCCCCCTAAAAAACTTTGAAATTCTGTAGAATAATCTTTGTCTTTTCGAATTGCAAAAATCTGTTTTGTATCTTTGTCATGCTCACTCAGTCCACACGGAATTGGACGACCTTCTTGATCCTCTTGACTCACTGGATCCGCTGGCTCCGCTACGTCCAGTCAGCCCAGGATTCATACGACCGGTTAGTCCTGCTATTGTTCCACCGGCAAGTCCGGTAATGAATCGTCCTGTCAGCCCAGCAGCCGGTTCCACCTTCAATCCACCGGTCAGTCCATCCACTGCAGCTTTCAATCCGCCGGCCAGTCCATCGGCTTCAGGCTTTAAGCCACCAGCAAGTCCTTCAGGTCTGTTCTATGCAGACACGGAATTGTTATTGTTGCACAGTTTTCTTTATCTCTTTCTCTCTTTCTCTCTGTCTGTGTATTGTGTTGCAAGCAACACTTTTTGCCACTTTCTCCCCTCCCCCTCTTATTTTGTGTTGATCTCTTTTTGATATATGCACAAAGCTGCTTGAGCCTCTGTGATTGTTTTTCTGGTAAAAGTTCAAAATAGTTAAGTCAAGAATAGTTGACTCGTAAAGAAAAAAAGTACAATTTACAGCAAATGCATTAGAATTAAATTCTTTACCAAACTCGTATAGTCTTAACACGTGGAAACTTCAAAAACATTTCAATGTAGGTTGTCTTATCGACACCTGAAACCAAAAATGGCACCCAAGATAATCAGTTAACTTAGTTTGACTATCATGGTGGAAATATAGTAAAAAAAAAAAAAAAAAAAAGATTCACTGTATCATTATCTTTTTTATTTTGAGTGGAATGTCTCTTAAAACACACACACACACACACACACACACACATAATCATCTAAATCTTAACAAAGGTAATCATTTCAGCCGTCATTGATTTTTGGATGTCATTAGGATAGCCTTCATTGAAATTTTTAAATAAACCTTAGTTTCCACACATTAACACTATAGGAGTTTTGTAACAAATTTAATTCTACTGCATTTTTTTTTTTTTTTTATGAGTCATTGATTATTAACTATTTTGTACTTTACCCTGATTTTCTTTTCCTTCTCTTCATTTTTCTGTTTTTCTTCATTTCCCCTTTCCCCTTCATCCTATTACCCAATCACATTTATTTCTTCAATTTCATTTCAGTTGGATTGTCTTGCACTGCTCTTCATTACTTTCGATATTTATCTGTGTGTGTGTTGCATACTTTCAAGCAGATACTGCATTTGTGCCTTATACAATCTTGTTTTTTAGTCATTCAGTAGTGAAATTAGTTTGTTTTTTAGTCATCATTGTCATGTGCTTTTTATTCCCTCCAAATGTAACACCCCCACCTCTCACCCCTTCTCTCTTTCTGTTTTTTTTTTTCTTTTTCTTGTTTATATATAATGATTTTTCCAAGCAGATGACTTTTTGTTAGTTTAATTTCAATTGTCAGTCTTTGTGAAAGTTGTGTAGAGTTCATAGTGATACCGTTTATATTTTTCACTTTCTGCTACATGTACAAAGAGGAAAAGCCTTTCTGTTTTTCTTTGAATTCTTCTGAACTTGCATGGATTGTGTATGAAAATATAAAAAAAACACAGCAGAATAGTTAACACTTGAGAAATTTAAACAAATAAAACAAAATAAATTATACCAAATGCAGTAAAACTTAATTATCTATGGATTTTTACGTTTTAACGTGCTGAAACGAAATTTATTTTAATTTCAGAATTTGTTTCCTATGTTTATGTAGATTATCATTAGACTAATGCCAAAATAGCTGATCATGTGAGGCCTTACTTCATGCTGAAAAAAATAGTAAAAAGAATTTACTTGTCATTAAACCTAGGTTTGATTGAAAACCTCTTCCCAACAAAACCTCTTGTAAAACCATACTTGCTTGCCTAATTTTAGAAAGGTAAAAGCCATTACTTGAGTCACAATCAGAGAAATAATAAAAAGATGTTTGTGGGGAAGAAAAGAAAACTTGGTTACCAATAAGTATAAGGATTAATAAGATTTAATTCTACTTTGTTATAAACTATTTGTTATTTTTCTTTACAATTTCTCAATTGTTAACTATATTGCAATTTTAACAAAATATATGAATCAGATGTTCACACTTCTATACTTATTTCAGGTTCTTCTTTGAAGGGACTCCCCTTTCAAAAAAGGGGCAAACTATTCATTTCAGAAAAACGTGGCACATAAACTGTTTATTTGAAAATCTGTTTATTGTGAAATGAAAAAAAAAAATCTTTATTGCAGATAACTTTATTAAATAATTGTTATTGGAGGGGAAGGGCTTAATTAAAAAATAATTGACATTTTATTTTGTTTTAATTATTTTTTGAAAGCCAATTAATAAAAATCATGGAAATTCTTCACAAAGAAAATATTATTTTCTCTTCAAGGATCTGATTTTTATTTTAAAATATAAATACTTGATCTTCTGGTTCTTTTTAAACAAAATTTTCAAAATAAACCCATTTTGCATAGAATGTCTACTAAGAGAAAAATTGAGATAAATATAATGTGAGTGCATCTGTTATTCTAAAATATTGTTACTAGTTGTTGTCGGTAACATTTATATATATATATATTTATATATATATATATATATATATATATATATATATATATATATATATATATATATAAGCTTTTAAACACTAAACTATTTTCAAAACAATATTTCCCCAAGTGTCCAATAAATATCATAAGTCCACAACAATGTCCAAAAAATGACAAATTCCACAAAAAAAAAAAGCAAAAATCATAACAAAAGATCATTATCAAATACCCCAGTAAAAACTATTGTCTAGATTACAGGGTGGAATGATAAATTTGTCGCCCTAAAAACAACACTAGAGCTTTCTTTGAAAACTTTTATTAAAAATAATTCTGGTAGCTTGATTATGTAGTAGAACTGATATCTATTTATTGTAGCCTCCTTCAGCCTCAATCACTGCCTCTATACAGGTCTGGCACTGGGAGCATGCTTTTTCCACAAGCACTGGTGAGAGCTTGGTGAATACTCTGCAGATAGTGGCGATCAAGTTGGCTTTGATGTTGTGGAAGATCATGTTGGTGATGTTCTCGATGTATGACCAAACAAAGTACTCCAGTGGGTTCGGGTCAGGGGAGGAGGGGGGCAGTGAGAGGTACAAAGTCATAGTACTCCTTCTGAAGCCAAGTCTAGGTCTCTTTATGCTTGTGGGCCGGCATTGAGTTCTGCTGCCACACCCAGGGTCTGCCAGCAGCAACCGGATTGCACCAGGGGATCACGACACTCTTCAGCACATCCAGCTACACTTTGGTGTTGACTTTCAAGCTGACTTCGAATATGTGAGGTAGCATGATTTGTCCCTCACTTGAAACCACACTAAAGACCATAACCGTGGCTGGAAACTTCATTGAACCATCCAGATTTACAGTTTGAGGGTGTTGGCAATGGTCCTGTTGTCATAATTTGGATTGATAGATAGCATGAGTTGTACAGTGGCACATCTCCGATCTCGCTCGTTGAACATTGTATCACATTCAGACATAATAGAATACTCCTATCACTCTTGGGATTTATACAGAACTGGCCAACTAGTAGATGGTCTGCAACAAAAAAAGAGAACTGGTTTTCATCAAACGGAAATGGAATCATGTCATATTTTCTGTAAATTCATTTCTTTTCTATTATGTATAATTTTTATCTATGAAAGAAATTACCAGTTTGTGCATTTTGAATACAATAGTTTAATGAAATAAAATCCAGCAAGGAACTCAATTAGGTGATCACCTATTCACTTATCAGTCTGTTTTGAGGAAATTTACAAGAAGTGAAGCAAACACTCACGTGGGCACTTTTGATAAATTTCTTCTTTTGTTACCAAAAATGGCCTTCTTAGATTATTTGCTTCACTTCTATATTATTTTCCCCCACAACTTGCAGGTGAATAAAATTGGTTTCTTTGTTGACAAGTGTCTTCTTAACAAAATCGTGCTATCTAAAATGTTCTAATTTTACGGGTTTTTTTTTATAAATATTATGTTCTTATACCCATGATTGAGCATTATTGGATTTTTTTCCACCCTCTAGTACACCAGAACAATTTATATATAATTCATTATTATATGTAATCCATTATTATATATGATATATATTGTATGATTTGAATAAGACCAAATGTGATTATGCGTCTATATTAACTCGAGTAAACATAGGATTTTCAATTTCTAAAATCTCATGACAACCATATTTTATATTTATTTATTTTAATGACTTACTCTGTTTGACTTGCAGACATTCGAAAATTGTTAAAAGCATTTTTGGAAATATGATTCATATTTTTCTTTCTTAAACTGACACATTAAATGAAATGAAAGCTAAAATAAGTTTTTTTATATTTGTTTTTTTATAAAATAATAAAATAAAGTTTAAAATTTAAAGAAGTATTTTGTGAAATGTAATTTCTTTTTCATTTTAAAGAGATTCAAGGTCCTGAATATGACCTTTAAACTATATCCGATGGTGAGGGCCCCAGCCTGCGGGCTTTGGGGAGTGTGGAGCCACCCTTTAATTGCCATTGCTCCCAGGTCCACTCTGACCTGGAGTGGTAGTACCTGTTAGGGTCCCAACTATGGGTTAAATAGAAACAGACTTGAAAAAAAAAAACCCAAATATATTTTCTTAAAGTAAATTTCCTTCAAAATCACTGAATTCGGCATTAGATAATCTGAAAAGGGTTGATATGCCGTAAACCAACCAACCAACCAAAGAGATTCAAAAGAATTTATAAAAACAATCTTGGTTGTTTTTTTGTAAATTATTAAACATGTTACATCGTTTATATTTTGTCGTAAACTTTATTTTTTGCATTTAATCTTTGATTATAAAACATAGGATTGAAAATAAATGAAGTGTACGTTTTTTTTTTTAGCTATTGTGCCTTTTATTTTCTTAACGTTACATATGTATGCGATGTGTATTGTGATAAATATTATGTATTGATCCTTTATTATATATTTTTTAGAATATTTTTATGAAGCTTTTAACAATTTACTTCTTCACACTTTTTGAAATTTATTGAAATTCATGTGAATATCTAAATTAGTTTTCTGTTATCACTCTTTACATTTGGAATTTTGTTTTAATTTCTTGAAAACCATTTAATAAAGATCATGGAAATTCTTCAAAAAGAAATCATTTTCTTTTCAAGGATCTGTTGAAATTGTGTGTGTGTGTGTGTAATATATATATATAGTTACCTGGTAACGCTAAGTTGTCATATTTGTGGTCTAATCTGCAAATCTAAAAGTGGCCTGACACGGCATTCGAGGATTCACAATATTACCATGCGATCACTTTTACAAGGAAAGTTTTTATGCCACATTTGTGAACTTTCATGTAGGACTAAAGCTGGATTGAAGAGTCATCTACGTGTACACGGACGCAATAACACTTAAGGAAGAGATGGTAAACTTCTATCAAGAAGTAGCCATCAGCAAAAAAAAAAAAAATCATCATATATAGGACTAATAAACGTTCCAAAGACAATCATTTGAATGCTAATTAGCAAGACTATTTCCAATAGTTCATAATTAATGTTTTGTGTCATAGATTTATAATTTTACTGTGCCATTCTCTCTCCCTATATATATATATATATATTTTCTTTTTGGCGTCAAGAGGTTCCAGGTTGCCTGATGGAAGTCTCTTTGACTGAAACAGATAGCTATTTATAGCGACCATATGTAACTGTTTACTCCAAATAATAAAATATATATATATATATATTAGTGGGGAGACCTAGCTGGTGATCAATGAATGTTTCACCCTATATTTTTACTGCCATCAAAATCGGTGAAATCGTCTATTTTTTTAATCCAGACATTAAAAATTGAAAATATTTAAAAAAAAAAAAAAAAAAAAAAAATGTACATACTAGTTTTGAAATTAAGTTCTCAAAAAAATGTTTTTTTTTTATGGAGGAAAATAAAATCTTAATGAGATCAATCATCTTGCGGCCATCTTGCCTGTTTCACAGCTGACAAGGGGGATGCCTTTAAACAAAAAAAGGGGATTAAAAAAGACAAAGAAACTCTGTAAAATAAGTGAAAAAAAAAACGTACAATATTTATCTACATATTTTTCTGCCCATGTTTCAAAATAATCTCGCTAAATTTTGACAAACTTCAAGCAGTGATGGAGTTATTTCCCTTAGCGCCCTCTCCTCCTCATAGTCAGCGAAATAGGCATTGCCAAGATACTTGATCAAATTAAGTGAAATATTTTTTATAACTTTATTCCATAACAGGTGAGTACAAGATATCTTTTTTCAATGTTTTCATATTTTAATGTCTTGATTAAACTAAACAAATACCCCGACATTGCACTGTAGAGAACCTAGTGTTGATTTTATAAATTTATTTTTTTATATAATGGCCTGCATTAAAGTTTATAATGTAAAAGTCAAATATCATTGTTCAATTGTGCTCTAAACAGAAATATTAATTTTGAATGCACCCCTGTCATATCAAATAATCTACTGTTGATTTTTATATGCCCAGCCTTTCTGCTTGTGTGGCAATAAAACTTCTCAAATGCACATGTGATGTTAGGCTGTGTAAGTTAACTTTGGCCAAAATCGCACGTTCTTTCTTTCATCAGATTATTGCAGTTATCGATACTTATCAAAGGCATTCCGAAACAAAATCTATCTGATAATGAGGCATATAAAATACTTTTATGTGCAATTTCATAAAAATCAGCTCAGCCATTTTCGAGATTATAGGGAACGAATTCACACACACAACAACATTCCTTTTGTGTGTGTGTGTGTATATATATATATATATATATATATATATATATATATATATATATATATATGTATGTATATATATGAGTGTGTGTATATAATTTTGTCAATATTAACAGTGTACCCACATACTTAATTAAAATGGTTTAATAAAATAACTTCATAAAAACTTTTTTTCCTGGCATCATTTTCAAGAATTCTTATCAACAGGCAAAATTAAGAAAAGGGGAGTGGCTGGCTAATGCTACATTTCTCCCCCCCCCTTTCCCGCCGTCAACAATGCTATATTTTTCTCAAATGACTTGATTTGTTTGGATTTCATTAAGAACTTATTTAAAGCATAAGTTTTTATCAACGTCATGAAGATACTAATGTTTATACGAGTAAATTTTTTTACATTTTTATGTTGCGTTTGTAAGAAATTTGTGAATGAAATGCTTTTTTTTTAAATTTTATGAATTTTAAGTAACAAACTTTGCAAAACAAAAACTAATCTAAATAAGTTTATGTACTAAGATATGAGCATGGGAGTTGAACACCTATACAAATGCAAACATGATTGAATTTGTGGAGCAATTCAGTTTCTATTTTAATAATCTTATATAACTATAAAATTGTATTCAGCAGTTTTGCAGTAAATGTTAATACCAAATTGATATTGAATTCTGTTGGTTTATAGCCATAATAATGTATGAGAATATATATGCTTTTGCTTATGTACTTTTAGCTGTTTCATCTTTAGCGGCTATGCAATCAAACAGACAAAAAGAATCGTCATGAGGAAAAAGTGTCGTACATAATTAACCATACTAATACCAAATAATTGATCTTGTAAACAAACAAATTGATAAGATTGTCGATTATTCAGTTTGTGTTTGGCTAATTATGTAAATGCAAGACTTCTTTTTTTTTAAAATTGTTTTCATAAAGATTCTTTTTCAAATTTTTGATTGTATAGCCTCTAAAGATGAAACGGTTGTTAATAAAGTCTTTTGCATGACATGATTTGTCTCGACAGGATAAAAATCTCTCTCTCTCTCTCATATGTAATCTACTTCCTGTAAGTTTTGGACACTTTGGTCTGAATAACTTTGACTTTAGAACCTGTTTTCAGATGCTGCAGAAGAAACAGTAATTCATTTTATAATCTATATTGTCCTGCAAGAAAATGAAGGCTGAAATGTTTTAGTCAATTCATTGGATTTAATAATTTTTTGAAAGTTGTCTGATATGATTATTCATGAAATCTAACTTCTGAACATTTGGCTACAAGTTTTGTTTTCAAGATAAATCGTAGCTTTATATGATCTGCAACACAAGTCATATTTTAAATTAGATTTTATTTCTCTTCTTCTCATCATGTAAGTATGCATATTTACAAGTGTTTTTGTGTTTTAGTTGACACTTGCCTCACTGCTTGTTAGATCACAAACTGTTTTCCATGCAATTGCTTACAACTGATATCATAATCATTCTTTATTGTTAGAATTTTATTGAGTGCTTCTGATGACATTTTTGTCAATTTGCCATCTCAAAATATTCTTACCATTTCCTTTTTTTTTTCTTTGGCATAGCGCCATCTATAATTGGCCACATTAGGATACAGATCTTTCGAAATACTATGTTATGACTCATTGTTACTAGAAAAACTATAAAACTGCAGGGTTGTAGAACTCTTCTTGATGACTGTTTTCCTCCTACCTGTAGCCTCGGTCTTTTCAAGACTATGATCAATAGGGATGTTCTGTCTTTGGATTAATCATCTTTTATTCTTTTTAATTCCTTACCTCAAGTAGCTTCATACTTTGTCTCAAGCGACTTTCATAAAAAAGATAATCAGTAATTAAATAAGGTGGTAACCGGTTTTCTGTTTCTTTTTTTTTACTAAAAGAAAATTTCAATTATCAAGAAACGAATAATTTTAATGTATTGCAAATTTTCATCAAATTAATTTTATTTGGTTTGGATTTTTATTTAGTGTAGTGATATATATATATATATATATATATACACACACACACACACACACACATACACTTTCAAAAAACATAACAAGGAGAAAGATAACATATTCATATTTTTTGCGAATATTACAATTGTTTCGACATCAACCAGACAATTTTAAATTTTGTTATTTAAAAATTTTCGTGGTAAACATCTCATCAGATAAGTTGAATAAAAATACAGGGTTAATACGTATCTTAACACATTTTCATCAAGCAGTGTATACAGTCTCATCGTGCTTTTAATGAATCCACAACCGATGTTGGAGAACTTAAAAGCACATACAGTTAACAACAGAATGAAAATGTGTTAGATACGTATTAACCCTGTATTTTTTTCAACTTATCTGATGAGATGTTTACCACGAAAATTTTTCAATAACATAAAATTTAAAAATTGTCTGGTTGATGTCGAAGCAATTGTAATATTCGAAAAAAATATGAATATGTTATCTTTCTCCTTGTTTTGGTTTTTGCAACTATATATGAATGCTCGATTATAGAAATGTCAATCAGGTTGCTTAATATTTGAGTCAATTTACATGGCTTAAATTCTTATTGATATATGCACATTGCCATTGGCTAATAGATTTTATTATATTAAACATTTGAAAAAATCTTATCTAAAATATATACATTGACACTTTAAATCACTTTTCCAATAAAGTTCCAAATAAAGAGCACTCACAACCTGTTTCGTAGTAGTGTTTATTTTAAATCCTACAATGAATCCAAAAAATTAATCTTGAATTATCTTAATACAAAATTTTTATCAATGCAATCAAAAATCAACAGCAAAAGAAAATAAAAATCACAAAATAGATACATTGTCAAATACTTCAGTAAAAATTAAAATTAATAATTAATCATAAAAATGTATATTATGATTAAAAAAAAATTTAAAGGACATAAAAATTTATTTTGCTTTTCAAAAACTTTGTTATACGAAGCAGAAATAACTTCAGCCTACTAATGTTCAATGAAGGTAAATATTATATATACTTTACACAAAATTATTGGTATATGAATAAGTTTTTAATATTTCTTGTTTTTAATAATATAATAAAGTCTGATATAATACAAATATTCTGTAAAGATAAATCTGACCTCCTGAAAGAATTATTAAAACAAAAATGTAAACATTTAATATAATGTAATAATATTTCTTTAAAAGTAAATCTGAATGTATTCTGTTAAACCATTTTAAAACAAATTTAAGATTGTTTTGATGTGCACTTTTTTATTTTTATTTTTTTCACTGAAGTTTCCCAACTGATTTTACTTGATGGTTGTTTCGTTTTTGCAGCTCAGCGTAGTGTCACTCCTACTTTCATGGATACTCTTGACACAGGTATAGTGGACACTGATCTATCGTATTAGGACATTAGTTTTATCATTACCTGTATTTCTTGTTGCCACATTCCTCTTTCCCATACATCCCCACTGTCCCATCAGAACTCTTTCAACCTTTTAAATTTTGTTTTCTCACCATTTTTATCACTATTAATTCTCTAGTCCAAGATTGAAACGTAGCTAGTAAAAGCCAAGGTTTGCTTGAGTAAATTGTTTGCTCTTATCTCAAATCTGTTCATCAGAGAAAAAAATTGTTACAATTTAAATGAGATTTAATCAACTACAAAATTACAGTTCGATCACGTGAACATTCCATGTTTGCTTTCTTCATCTCTCTTCACAATTTGCTTTTACTGATATTTTGTTTGAAATCCTACATGTAAGCTGTAATAATATTAAATGAAAATTATCTCTTCTGTAAAAATAATCATTGTTAATTATACTTTTAATAAATCAAATATATCTGTTTATTGAAAAGTGTAATTTTTTATGATTTAAAAAAAAACAAATTTTTTTTTTTCTTATATAACAATGATTGTCGGCTAAGGATTTTCTTTTAAATAAATTGAAAGTTTTAATCTTTTTTTTCATATTAGAATCTAAATCATTTCAAATTATTATTTCAAACTGTTCTTACTGTAAGAATAATTTTCAGCTAAATATTCTTTGAATAAAATCTCAATTTAACAAAATCGTTGTCAGATGAACACATCTTTCAAAAAAGACAAAATGATAATGTACATACAAAAAAAAATAAATTGGAAGTTTTAAACTTTTTTTTTTTTAAAGTATCTTTTTATTCTCTATGTAAAAAGCATTTTTTTTTTATCGAAAAAAAAAATGTATGGATTTCATTGAATATATAGTAAAACTAGACTATTCATAACTTGTTAAATCACAATCACTAGCGTTATTTATTTCATTCAAGATTCATAAATTGTGACATATCTGTTAAGACATTCTGCTTAAAACAACATAGATTGGGGGAGGGCAAGAGAAATATAAAACCAAGCAACAGATGAGGGATTTGTTTAAATTTCAATTATTTAGAAGAATTAAAATGGATTTTTTTTTTTTTCTCACAAACATAATACCAGAACTAAAGAATTTGGAAGCACATATTTCGTGTTATTAAAATGTATAGAAAAACAAAAGCCATTAAAAAACTGTTAACTTCCATTTAGTTTGATAGTAATTGATTGTGCAGAATTTCACTTGAATATTTATGTTGCTCCTCTAGTGAATATTGCTTGAAATAAAATCTTAAACAATTTATCAAAAAAATGGACCTACTTTTATTTTCAGGTGCCATTTTGTTTTTTTTTTCACCCACATACGCACGCGTCAATGAAATAGAAGAAAACCTGTAAAATTAATTCCGTTAAACAGAAGAATTTTTCATTATGTCCTTTTATGACGATTAAAATCAACATGTGCTGCTACAAAACCTTGTCTAGAATTCTTATTCCCATTTTGATGAAAATCTATTACATGATTCTGAATCTAGAAAATATCAAAAATGTCTTAAGCTTAAGGAATCTTAAGGGGAAATTGAAATTTAGGACTTTGCACTTAATAATCATGTATTAAATTTGATCCAAAGTCATTAGACACAAATAAAGCAAGATTTCCTTTCTTAAAACCACTTAATTTTAAACATTTTCTTTAATGAAAATCACGTAATGGATTTTGATCAAAATTCGAATAAAGTTTTTATACCTAATGTTTAGTATCATTTATATCTTGATTTTAATGTACGTTTATCTTTAACATGATCGCAAGTGTTAACAAACCAGGCTCACAAATTATTTATTACTCAGGGCTCTACGGACAAATTTATCTTTAGTTGACCTTTGACAACTAAATATTTTCGTTTACTTGCCAAATAGAAAAGCTACTAGTCAAACCTACATGATTTTTAGAATAAGACATCTTTGTTCCATGACGAGTACGTAGATAAAGATTTTTTTGTATTTTTTTTTTAAATAAGTGCGATTCTAAATATACAATAAATTTTATGTTGATACTTGAAGGTATAAACATTTGAATTTCCTCAGATGTTTTTTAAAACAGCCTTTGTTAAAAAACAAAAAAAGTATATTGTTTTATTAAACCTTTTATTGTTTAAATAATTTGACTTTGCTTGTTTTATTAAAAAAAAAAAGTTGGAAAGATATTTTTCACTCAGCAGTGAGCTTTGCAAGAGTGTCGGTGAAAGACAGTCGTCAAAAGATGAGCGTTTAATTATTAGTCACCATTTTAAAAAATCACTCGCAAATGCAACCGTTTCATTCGCAAAGTAGAGCCTTGTTACTACAAATGAGTTCAATGTGAAAGAATTAGTTATTCTCCATTCTGAACAAAATGGGTGCTCCAAGTAGTGCCAGACTTGTTCTCCTTCCTGTTCAGATGGATTTAAATGTTAGATATTATTTAAGTTCGCTAGAATTCTTAATTGTGCATTGCTTAGGAGAACTGTACCAATTTTCCACTCAGAACTTAAATCAATGCCAGTAGAGCTATAGAAATTTTTATAAAATTGATGCATACCAGCATAAAGGGCTCCATTATTGATGATGGGAAATTTTTATTTCAATATTTATATAGGATTATCCGCTCCTGAGCTAACAATCAATCATAACTCAGAATGAACTTGCCCATCTGAGCATCTTGAAACATTCTAGTCTTCTTATAAACGAATTTTCTAAGTGTCTTTTTGCAGACAGTTAAGTCAAAACACACACACACACACACACACACACACACACACACACACACACACACACACACACACACACATATATAATTAAAGAGAATTGAATTTGCTGAACCGATGAAACTTAATGGTGTGATTCAAACAATTATGACAAAAGAATGCTCAATTTTATGAGAATAGAATTGGTAATAACCAAAAATTGGTGGCCTTATTGAATTCACTTGATAACTCAAAGTATTTGCTAATATTCTCAACAGACTGAGGAAAATTGGTTACAAAATTGCAACCAGAAAACAATTAGAATCCAGTTGCCCAGATATGTGCAAAAAAAAGAAAGAAAAAAAAGCATTAAAAAAAAATCACCTAATATAAAGCAGTTATGATGAAAAGTTTGTGTACACATTTCTATATCAAATGGAGTTGAATTGCAACAACCCAAATGATGCATTTGGAAACGGCAAGGATATTTACAAAAGTTTTCTTATAGCATAAAAAATAATTTTATTTACAAGCATATTTTCTTATTTACTTGTCTCCCCACAAAGTCAGATACAACGTTGGTTTTTAAAATTTGGGGGGGGGGGGAATCCAGCTCTTTCTAAAGGGGAACTCTGGATTGGTAATAAAAATTGCCTCAGTCTAGAAAGACTTCTTTCATAAACTAAGAAGAAAAAAAAATCAAGTGCAGCATCAGAACAAATAATACATTTTGATTCTTGCCAAAAGGCCAAGCATATTTTGCAATTTGCACATTTTTAACGTTTTTTTTATACAAAACTTTTACGTTTGTAAACTTCAGAGATTTTTTATTCATAATTCATTATTTACAAAACTTTTATTTGAACAAAACGTTGTGCAGAGATGGTCTCACACAATTTGAAATACATTTATCAAAAGAATATAAGATTGTATGAAAAAATGTTTATGTTGGAATTTTCACAATAAAAATCATTTATCATAAGCGATAAAAATTTATCATAAGCGATAGAAATCATTTATCATAAGCGATAGAAATCATTTATCATAAGCGATAAAAATCATCATAAGCAGGAGAAATCATTTATCATAAGCGATAGAAATCATTTATCATAAGCGATAAAAATTTATCATAAGCGATAAAAATCATTTATCATAAGCGAAAAAAATTTATCATAAGCGATAAAAATCATTTATCATAAGCGATAAAAATCAGCATTGAGACAATCCTTTTAGATTTTGATCATTCTAGGGTGCCTCAAATCTATTTGATCCATATTTTTTATAGACTTTGTCATATTTTCTACTTAATATACAACCGTTCTTAATGTATAAGGGTGATGATGATGATATTCAACACAGAATTACATTCTTATAGAATAATTAATTCTGTCTTTGTTTTCTTGTCTTCCTGAAAATTTGTGTGTGTGTTAAATTATTTGGGTTGTTTAATAGCATATCAACATCTATTTAAAATTCAATTATTTATCGAAGACAATCTGCTATTTTATGCTTAGCTGGTAGGAAGTTGCGGGTTCATACCTTTCCCAAGCATTTAAGTGCATTAGTATGTGTGCAAGAGATCCTAACTGGGTTAAAATTGTTTGCTGAGTCTAGTCTGCATAATTATATCGTTTTGATATGTTCACTTGACTGCACTAGTCCACGTATGAAAAATATGAATGCATCTTTCATCTGCCTACCTTAGCTATGGATGAATTGGCAGAACATACAAGACTCTCAAACAATAGAGCAGCTAGTCAATAAAAAGCGGGTAGGGCTCTGATGTAACTTTCCAATCAAATCTAAATGGGCAAAATAATCTATTATGTTTTTTGGATTTTGGAGGTTAAATTACATTTTTTATAGATTATTTTGCAAATTTGCTTTCTGATTTTCTCATAATTAAAGATTAGCATTTTTCAACAATTTATAAAAATCCTCCCTTAACTCTACTATTAACTAAGCATGAGTAGCAACTACTCTTTCTCTGGAGTTTTTTTTTTTTTCAGGAGGAGAGGGTGCCGCCTCAACTTAGAATTAGTGGTAGCATTAAAGGAACAAATCAAACTGAAATGAAATATATTACAAATCAAAAATTATGGCATATGCAAAAAAAAAAAATTGTTGAAGAAATTATCTTTTATACAACAGATAATTTGCATGCTGGACTAATCACACAAATTAGAAAACAAATAAATGTTTGCAAAATAAATATTGAAGTAAAAAAAAAAAAAAAAAAAAAAAAAATCTGCAAAAAATTCAAATAAATTAATATAGTGAATTATTTTGTCTTGTCATCAGTTGCAAAGTCCGACAAAACTAATCAATAAAATTTGGCAGCTATTTTTTTTGGGGGGGGGGGGTTAACTGCTTCAGTATAACAACTAGATCTTCTGAATGAATCTCTGGCTAAAATCCAACTCTAACCAAACAATGGTTATGGATTTTCACAAGTTAAAATAAGTGATACCAGTAGCTTTGTCTCTTTGATGAAGGTCAGAAGGCTTTTATTTTTGTTAATATTCAGAGATAAAGTTTTACAAAAACGTTTTTTTTAAATGATAATAATTAACTGTTGAAATGAATTTTATTTAGAGGCTAAAAAGTTTAAATTTATATAAGATTAAATTTGATACTTTTTGCAAACAAAGGCTAATTTTTCTTCTGATCCTCAAAATTTTTATTTTTGATATTATTTACATGATTTTATTGGTGTAGATGGCAAAATTGATCCCAGGTTTAATTTGTGATATTGTCACTGCAATAGTGTTTATCCCATATGTAGAAATAACAATGCACTAACACACGCGCATTATACCTTATAGATGTTTAAAATAAAGAATGTTGATCAATATTTGTTTCAATGACTTATGATTTGGAAACCAAGTGATTCTTGTTGTGCGATTATGGGAAATGTTTTCATTATTTGCACAGAAAATAATTCCAAAGTTATGCCATTTATTTGCCAAGCACCCTTTATGTATTTGTCTATGTATTATATACAGTGGCACCAAAAAGAAAGTTCACACTTGTCATTTTTTCAAAAACTGCAAATTTCAGCTAAATTGAATGTAACTGTTTAAGTAACGTATACTTCATTTGATTCGCCTTTTATTCCTCTATAATTTTACCTATTCATATTTGACTTTTACTTGAAGTATCTTAGTATTCACATCAATTTAAAAAATTAACTTCAAATTGAGGAGGCAAAAGGAAAATCTGTATAATGGAAAATTGTTATTTAAATGAAGTTTACAACATAATTGCAATACAAATACAAAAGGAACACAATGAACGAATTAATATTTTGTAGCATAGTCCCTCTGCAATTTGACAGCCTGCAATCTTCTGGATACTCCTTGAATTAGTCTGCCGCAATACTCAGGTGAAAGGGCATCTCACTTCTCTTATATTTTTGTCCAAAGTTTTTCCAGATTTGAAATTTTATCATTGCATAGTAAAATAATAAAAAAGTAAAATAAAAACTTTGAAAATGAAGAAAAAATGTTTTTCTTCATTTTCAAAATTTTTTTGACTGCTGAAGATACTAATGATTAGACTTGATAGTAACAAGATTTTTATTTCAGAAACATAATAATGAAACCTCTGCACACCAAATAAATACTGTAATGTATAGATTTTAAATAACATATTTTAAATCAAGTACTTTATTGATTTCTTGCAACTAATATATGATGCAACCACACAAACGTATGTACTATTATAATATATAGGAATAAACAAAAAAATGATTAATTTATTGATTAAAAAAGATATATATATTTGACTCAATTTTCAAATGTTAGGTATATTTATTTCCTTATTCTTCTCCTGGCTATTTTTTTCTGTTGGTATATATCTTTAATTTTTAATTTCAATTTTTTTTAATTTCTTTTTAAGAAACCTTCTCACCTTTCCAAATTTAATAACAGATTTTTTGAAATTATATTCAAAATATTTTTTACACTTATATTTCTTTAAAAACAAATCCTAGCCCCCACCCTTCCACTTCTGTTGGTTCTCACATTACTAAACCTTTGTTTTTAAAAAAAATTTTTTTTCTTAATTGTCATGCCATATTCTATTTGTTCCTACAGGCTTGCAGGGTCGAACCAGTCCTGCCCTAAGTACCAAGTCTGACCCAGGTACTACACAACTCACCTGCCCTCTAGTTTTAACATTGTTTTTTTTATGTGTGTGTTAGCCACCCCTGCTCCCCCTTCATTTTCTTACTCCCCCACCTCCAACACAGACTTTACATTTATAGTTTTTTGTATTAGTGCACTTACTAATATGCAGCAGTCTGTGTTGTGACTTTTTGTTTTCTATTACTTTTCTCTTGTGTGCTTATCAATCGGTAAGGATAGTTTTTAAGTCAGTACAATAGTTTTATGAAAAAGTTTGTCGTAAAAGAAATAGTAAAAAATAGTCAACCGACTCCTATTGAAAACTCAAAAACATGCATAGTATGTGTATTTTTATTGCAAGCATCATTTTCACTAAAAACTGAAAATCAAATGTTCAAGTCAATGCAGAGGAAATAACAGAGTTCCACCTTTTTCGTATTTTGAACGCTTATCTCTTTTGGATCAGTTTTTTTTTTTTTTTCATTTCAAATAAAAGTTCTGAATTCACACACAATGGTCCGTTTCAACAAGATCAATTTGACATTCAGGATGAACTTCTTTTATTTTCCTATTGTGTAGACAAAATGATTTTGGCTGTGCTGACAGCCTCAAGACTGCAAGAGGTTTTCATCACTGTTTCTTGACTTATATCCACAAAGGTTTTAATGATCCCAACCTTAAGCTTGTTTGCTGCATTTGAGTTTGATCTGTTGGTGTTTCATTCAACTATGTTCACACAAATAAGTTGAGGGGATCGCAGTTCAACAAAATGTTCCAACAGTAAGGTTAGAATGTGGATGTTTAGCCTGAGCTCCCCAGGAAAAAAGTGGAGTGGAATGATGTTACTGTCACTATTGATGACACTAAAGATCGTGGTTGTCACTGGAAACTTTATCTGCATGACTGTAGGCATGTCTTTTGGTAAGGTAACAAACCACTTATTGATCTGATCATGGTAGAATTGTTTCTTCTTTGAGAAGAGCCACATCATTTCCTGCTCTGGTGGGTGTTTCAAATTATTATTAAACAGCTTTTTTATTCGTTTCAGTTGCTTTTCTTGCATTGCATTTGACAAAACCTCCTCATCTTGTCGTAAATGTTCTTATGTACCGCCAGTCTAATGAGCTTTTCATCGACACGTTTCTACTATTCAATAACGTGCATCAACTTGTTAGGTTTGCCGTTGTCCTGCAGCAATAAACTCTGCAGTTTTTCTCTCTGATGTTGTTTTGTAGTTGAATCTTTAATTTTTCAATTCCTTTCTGAGTTTTTCTATAATCCTCCTACTGACACCGAGGAAGTCAAATCATTTTGCCTCTCTGACATGTGAATTTCAAGCAGAACTGTCTTCACAAATATGGATGTTGAAAATTGTCCGTAATCAATTATTCTATAAAAAGAAAAAAGTAAATGGAAATGGTCACCGTTTTAATGGAGAGAAGATTGACAATGGAAATAAAAAATATGCGTAAATAAGGTGTTGAAAATTGTGAACAAATATCGTCCATACCTTATACACGAGGTGCCTTCAATAAGTTTCTAGACTTTTTGTATGAACAATTTTATTGATTGTACACACATAAAACTCTAGTCCATTTCGAAGTAATCTCCTCTGGCTGCAATGCAGATATTGGACCATTTCAGCAACTTGTGAAAGGCCCCATGAAAATCCTCTTGTGTGAGCGTGTCAATGACCCTCGGCACAGCCTCTTTCATCTCCTCAATTGTCTCATAATAACAGCCTCTGAGGTTTTCCTTGAGCTTAGGGAATATCAAAAAGTCACAGGGAGCAAGGTCTGGACTATAGGGAGGGTGAGGAACTGTTTTGATGATCATCTTGGTCAAATAGTCTGTGACAAAGATGGAGTACCCTTGGAACAAACTTCACACAAATTTTACGCATCTCAGTTCCTCGCAAATAATTGTGTGTACAGTTCCCAGGGTGACATTATTGTGTACTTATTGTCTCTATAGACACATGGCAGTCTTTATCCATGAAATTCTTTATTTGGCCAATCAACTCTAGTATTCTAACTTCCTTACTCCTTCCACACTTCTCATTGTCTTTCACAGACGCTCTGCCTTCCTTAAATCTCTTATGCCACTCAAAAACTGATGCTAGATCCATGCAAGTTGGTCTGAAGCATTCCATACGTTTCTGTGGCATTTTTTTTTCCAAGTCTAAAACAATTTTCTTGTTCTTCTAAAGTGTCCTCATGCTCAGGTTCTATTTTTTAAATTCACAAGCTGTGACAATTAGGTTTTAGTAGCGTGTATTCCAATTCCTGCTGTAGTTGTTCATTTGAACGAGAAATCATAAAAATTGGTCAGTCATTTCATAAGATGTATAGCAATAACATACTGAATTTTCAAGAGTCTGACAATTTTAAATGCCTGTACAAAAAAGTTTGGAAACTTATAGGAGGCACTTTGTGTGTGTGTGTGTGTGTGTATGTATATATATATATATATATATATATATACACACACACACACACACACACAGTAGAACCCCAGGATATGGTGGCCCTGAGATACGTTTTTTTTTTTTTTTGGGGGGGGGGGGGGTCATGTTATGATGTTGAATACGATGTTTTTCCGGCCCCTGGTTACGGTATTTGCCCCACCTTACGGTGTCATTTATAATGTTATTTGATTATACACATGTGTATTATATACTGTACTGCATTTTGTTACTAATTTTTAATGCCGTATCTCAGGGTTGTACACTACATATATATATTGGGCAAAAGTTCACATTGAGACTGTTTTTTTTAATCAATGATACATATATATTAAAATAACAGACATCTTTATTATATTTTCCCATTTTGTGAATGATTGATAAAAGAAAAACATATCTACCATGTTTCATTTCCTCCTGTTAAAAATATCCAATGGGTTCTATAAACAAAACAACTAACTGTAATTTATTTGTTTTTTTATTTCTTTGCATAATATATATATATATATATATATATATATATATATGATGAAAATAATGGAAATAGTATTCCGACAAAATAGAGAAAATAAAAAAGGGAACAAACCGTATTATGTGTTCACCAACGTTTCGTCTTTATTTCACCCAGAGGAAGTCTCGAAATAAAGACGAAACGTTGGTGAACACATAATACGGTTTGTTCCCTTTTTTATTTTCTATATATATATATATATGCTCTTACCCTAATAATCGAGCACTCTTTTGGATCTTTTTCCAGGAGTATCATACCAATTATGTTTCCATCCAGCTTTGTTGAAACTCTGCTGAATGGATAGAAGTTTTAATTTGCTTTTCTAATTTTTCTGCACTCCTCATTAGCCATCAATTATGATTGCATATTTGTTACTTAGATTAAAATTACCAATTGACAACATCTTACATTTATTTACTAAGGAGTTTTCACTTTAGAATAACGATTGATTAGATGGATTAATTGTGTATTTTATGCCACAATTGAAACTGGTGTATGAAATAAGCAGATTTGGTTTAGCTATCAAGATGATTTCTGACATTTGTTAACATTACATTTGAAGACGGCCATCTTGTAGTTCCTATTTGCTTGTCTCCATATGAGGACAGAGTTAAACACAAGGTCGGTTTTTACTGTGGAGGAATCTAGCTCCTGCAAAAGGGGCACTCTGAATTGGTACAAAAATAAAAAAATTACCTCCATCCAAAAGGACTTCTCTTTTACTGACTGTAAACACAAAAAAAATAGAATGTAGTCTAAGAACGTATAAAACACTTTGCTTCTAGGAAAAGGACCAAGAAAAGTGTTATAGTCTACAGGGAAGACTCCAAGATTTCCTCATTGAGCAGATGGTTTAAAGCTTGTTTTTGATTTTGTAAATTATCCTGCACAAGTTTAATGCCAGTGTTTTCCGTGATATATCACCGATAATTGCATTAAACCATTTTATTTGCGGTTGATCTGTAGTGGGTTTATTTTCTTTATGCTTGTTTGGCTTGTTTCTAATGAAAGTCACACGATTGATCTTCAAAACATACATTGAAAGCATCTTCATATACAATGCAAAAACATGGATTCTTCCCAAAAGTTTGGAAGATTAATGAACCAAGTTATGTGTGTGAAATGACCACAATATGAAACGACAATTTGTACGAGAATGCAAGAAACTGAAATCCTCAATTATTTTTTCTCATTTAACAAAGTTAGATGATACTTCCTTTTCATGATCAAATTGAAAGATTATGCTTTTGAATGAAAGCAAGTTTGTCTACAACCTAGCATCCATGTCGCTTGACCAAACTTGGTGAAAATACTAATTATTAATGCCTTTTCCATTCTTTCAACTTATTTCTATCTCTTAATAAGCTTTTTAATGATACATTCATACAATTTCCTAGGTTTTTAAATTGTAAAAGTTTAGACTTTTTTTTTAAGGTAGCCTTAATTCACTCAAATGATTTTGAAAAACTTCTCAAAAGATAGTAGTCTTTTAGTGCGAGGTCAGGAGAATATGGTGGGTGATGCATAATTTCAGCTAGGGGATCCTTGTTTTTTTTTTGTTTTGTTTTTTTGGTGCAATTTGTG